>NW_026441986.1:0-3891 GCF_026898425.1 Galleria mellonella | reverse complement strand
TTTATTCGTTATTATGCTTCTTGCAAGTCTGCCGAAATCATTTGAGAGTTTGGTGGTTGCTTTGGAGTCTCGCGATGAACTACCAAATCTCACTGCTGTTAAAATTAAGTTAATAGAAGAAGGCGAGCGACGTAAAACATGCCAGTCTGAGCATACCGAGGGTAGCGTGCAAGCTTTCGTAGCACACGCAAACACAAACGCAAGAAAAATTATTTTGAACATGCAAAATCGAACGACAGCGCAGGTACCGCAAGCAAACGCAATGACAATAGCAAAAAATCAAATTTAAAATGTTATAGTTGTGGCAAAAAAGGTCATTTCGCCGCACAATGTAAAGGAAAAGATCGAGAAAAATCTTCGCATCAAAATGTAACAAGAAACGGACTGTTTGCTGCTGTTAGTAGCAGAATTTTGCACAACGATGTTTGGTGCGTTGACAGCGGCGCTTCTTCACACTTATGTTGCAACCGCAACATGTTTGATGAGTTCGAGCCGTGTGAAGAATCAATTATGTTAGCGGCGGAACACAAAATATTAGCAAAAGGCAAAGGTGTTGTTCGATTGAGAACAAACGAGTTTGATGTGACTCTCGTAGATGTTTTGTTCGTGCCGGGTTTACAGTGCAACTTTGTGTCAGTTGCCAGAGCAGTTAACAGAGGCTACATTGTCGAATTCAAGGGAAACACGGCGAAGTTCTTTGACAAGCACGGAGGAATAATATTATGTGCACAAAAGGTCAGAGATTTATATTTACTTGTAATAAATAAAAATAAATTGTTCTTTTCGAAGAAAATTGCTGACGACGTGATGAAGTGGCATAATAGATTTGGCCATCTGAATTTCGCAAGTTTACGGCAGCTTAGTAATAAGCAGATGGTGTTTGGACTTCCGATTAATATACCGACTGATGTCAACTGCGCTTTGTGCATGTCGAGTAAATGCAGTCAGCGGCCATATAGTAGCTCACAAAATTATGCAGCTGATATATTGGGGGTGGTGCATACTGATGTTTGCGGTCCAGTAAATGTTGCATCGATCGGTGGAGCCCGATACTTCTTAACCTTCATGGATGATAAAACGCGTTATATATTCGTGTATTTTTTACGGCACAAAAGCGAGGTGTTCGAAAAATTCAAGGAATTTAAAGCAATGGCAGAGCGTCAAACTGGGGAGAAATTAAAAATATTAAGAAGCGATAATGGGACAGAGTTTGTCAACAATATTTTTGATGAATATTTAAAAGCGAATGGCATTTTACGGCAACTTACGGTCCCGTATACGCCACAGCAAAATGGTGCTGCTGAGAGGTTAAATCGCACTCTACTTGAAATGGCAAGGTGTATGTTGCTGGGTGCAGGTCTCGAACAGTCGTTATGGGGTGAAGCGGTATCTACGTCCGCGTATTTGCGGAATCGTTCTCCAACCAAAGCGTTAGATAGTGTAACGCCTTATGAAGCATGGCATGGGCATAAGCCAACGGTGGCGCATTTAAGAGCGTTTGGATCATTTGCAGTGGCACTTGATAAACGGCAGCGAGACAAATTCAAGCCAAAGGGTAAAGAATTTGTTATGGTAGGATATTCTGACACTTCAAAGGCGTATAGATTGTACGATAAAGAAGCAAAGCGTTTAATTGTTAGTAGGGATGTATACTTCATCGAGCAAACGCAACACAAGCAACAGCATGAGGCAATTTTAGACGTATTGAATCCGATACAAGTTTCCGATGATGAGCAGATGGCTCAGGTACCTGTCATTCAAGTTGATGAGGCAAACGATAACGCGAACGAAGATGAAGTTGTAGATGATGGTGGCATGCAGCCAGAGAAAAGTGATGACGATTTCGAGTCTGCTGAAGATGAACCAACTCCGCTTAAACGTGGGCCAGGTAGACCTAAATTAATTCGTACTGGTGAATGCGGTAGACCGAAAAAACAGTATAATTACTTAAGCTTGTTGACGTATGACGATATTAAAGTACCTGATACAGTAGGTGAGGCGTTATCAAGTGAACTTTCTGGCGATTGGTACAATGCAATGAAAGTTGAATACGAATCGTTGTTGAAGAACAAGACTTGGGAACTTGTGAAGCTACCAAGAGATCAAAAACCAGTGCGTAATAAATGGGTGTTCGCGGTCAAAAGAAATAAGGATGGAAATGTAGAACGGTTTAAAGCGAGTATCCACCGTTGGTTGCGAAAGGGTGTTCGCAGATTTACGGTGTAAACTATACCGAGACTTTTTCACCCGTCGTACGTTACAATACCATCCGAATGATTTTTTACATAGCAGCGGAATACCGTTTGCACTTACATCAAATGGATGTATCCACCGCTTATTTGAATAGCGATTTGTCTGAAGATATTTATATGAATCAACCCGAAATGTTTGTGGATAAGCGTTATCCTGATCATTGCTTAAGGTTAAAGAAAGCTTTATATGGCCTTAAGCAATCCGGTCGCCAATGGAATATGAAATTAGATTCCATATTGAAGCAGATAGGATTCAAACAGTGTGAGTGTGAACCGTGCGTATATGTTATGCACAGGGGCAAGCAGTTGAATATTATAGCCGTTTATGTTGATGACTTACTGATTGCCAGCTCGGATTACAGTCAGTTAAAACTTATAAAGGATATGATATCAAATAAAGTTGAAGTTGTGGACAAGGGTCAAGTCCAGCACTTTTTAAGCATGGAGGTTGAGAGAGATGGTGAAACTGGAGCTATTGCTATTAGTCAGAAGGGACATATTAAAAGGTTATTGCGCGAGTACCAAATGGAAAATTGTCGACCGATCGCCATCCCTTTAGATCCAGGACACCAAGTTGTGTGTAATGACCAGAATTGTAAAAAGGCAGATCAGGTGCAGTATCAATCACTCATTGGGTCACTTATGTATCTAGCTGTGTGCACGCGACCTGATATCTTGCACTCGGTTTGTAAGTTAGCACAGCGTAACAATGATCCACATGTAGAACACTTATCAGCAGCAAAACGCATATTAAGGTTTTTATGCACCACACAAGATATGCAACTGAGGTATAACAAAACCGGTAAACCAATTGAGTGTTTTGTGGATTCCGACTCACACTTATAAATGTGGAGTGCTTGTCGCACCCACAAACAGCAAGAAAAGAATAACACACCCAAACGCACAAATCGCTTTCAGTGTTTTGTGTTTTTGCATTTCGTCACTCACTCAAACAGTAAGCGTCGATTCTATTTCACCAGACACCCAAAAATTTTGCGTAGATAAGTGAACTGCACAATGCACTGAAAGCAAATGTGCGAACAGCAACAATAGATCACAAAAAGGAATGCGCAAAAATGAGCTGTGAGCGAAACACTTATGTTTTACAGCTATGGTTTCGAGTGTCTTCAATTTTATGCATGAGCAGGACATTGAGAACTGATCGCTGATCGATAATGCCTTTGTTGTAAACCTTAAAATTAAATACATAAGTACATATCAATATATAACACGCAATGAAACAGCAAAACACGGCTTTTTATCTTCATTTCACATATATGTAGGTATATGTGCATATTCAAAAACAAATATGTATGCATGTATGAAGCTAATGTAAGAATAACAACAGCACACATGTCTCTCACATATTGTTTGTCTCAAGTGTTGTGCTCTCAATTTCGCTCATTCCTTTTGCTTTAGCATTTTTCGTCGGCCTCAACTCATGTATACATGCACACAACTTGATATCGCTTACTTAATGTATATGTACTAAAAAATCGATTCTACACCTTAATATAAGATTGTGAAATTGTTTCAAATACACTGTCGTTATGGCTATACGACAACTCTATGACAACTCCAATAACTTCAAAACGGCTAATTAGCATAAATATGTAAAGTTCATATTTTTACACAACTT